>NW_027210829.1:0-10000 GCF_029030835.1 Brachyistius frenatus | reverse complement strand
TTTTTAAAGAATCTCCTCCATCTCCCTCTTTGTCTTTGTTTTCTGTCTCCCAGGTGTTTGAGGCGATGATAGCTTGGATCAAAAACGATGAGACGGCTCGTTTGGAGCACATGCCCAAACTAATGGAGCATGTCCGGCTTCCCCTTCTGTCCAGGGATTACCTGGTACAGGTAAAAGACTTTCTCTTTTGTGCTCTGCTAAATATTCCTTTTTTTAAGTCTTTTTTTTTTTTGCTTGTTGCACAGCCTGCTTGCACTATTGGTACTCACTTAAAAATGTAAAGGGGTTTTAAAACCCTGAGTAACGCCCAACACTTCAGTGTGTCATCCAAGTCGTTGAATATGTGGAGATACTGTAGTGTGACGAATGCTGGAAAACAACTCAAGAAGTGAAAGTGTTTTCAGTTGCTTGTGTCGAGCTCATGAAAAGTGTGTTATGCAGAAATACAATATCTTTACGTCAGCTCGGGGCACAATACTGCCTGATATGAAACTAAGAGCCCAGAATTTATGAGCAGGGTAGATACTGTAATGATTTACTGTTTGTTCTTGTATGTGCTCTCCACTAGTCAATATGTTCCTGGGCCCATGCACATAAGTACCTTGGCTACAGTGGGATTTTTCCACCTCTGATTTCTTTAATGCGAAC
This sequence comes from Brachyistius frenatus, assembly GCF_029030835.1. Classification (NCBI taxonomy): domain Eukaryota; kingdom Metazoa; phylum Chordata; class Actinopteri; family Embiotocidae; genus Brachyistius; species Brachyistius frenatus. The sequence continues at coordinate 9,352 of NW_027210829.1, read as the reverse complement.
AAGAAAGCTACTTTCCGTAATGAGTGTAAGGGATTAGAGAAACCGAATGTTTTTTTTGTCCCCCCCTGCTCGATTTCTCCTGAGCGCAGCGATTCCTCTGCCATTTATGCAACTGGGTTTCTAATCAGCTTTTTACAAGTGTGCATAGCAGCAGATTGTAAACGGGCACGGTGACAGCAGAGGGGCTGGATGAAAGGAGACTTCATTACACGGAGCGACGCGTCCTTGTTTTTAAAATAAGTTAAACTAGAACAAACGCTGCCGCAAACTAGCTCCCAGAGGTCCGATAAACCTGGTTACTCGGGTTCAGTAAGATGCACCGTGTGACTGTACGGTTCCTGCAACGTTGTGGTTTTTTGTGTGTTTTTTTTTAGTAAATAAAAGTGAAATGTGGTCCCCGTTTCAGATCGTTGAGGAAGAAGCTTTAATAAAGAACAACAACACCTGCAAAGATTTCCTCATAGAAGCCATGAAGTATCACCTGCTGCCGGCCGACCAGCGGCACCTCATCAAGACGGACAGGACTCGACCTCGAACTCCCATCAGCATCCCGAAGGTGTGCAAACAAACCGCCGCCCGGCAAGAGTGCGTTACTGAACGCACGGTTCACGCGTTCTGCTTTTTTTTAAATTATTATCCGACTGTAATCGGTCCGATCTCGCTTCTCCGGTGTGCATCCGCAGGTGATGATCGTGGTGGGCGGCCAGGCTCCCAAAGCCATCCGCAGCGTGGAGTGTTACGACTTCCAGGACGACCGCTGGTACCAAGTAGCCGACCTGCCGTCGAGACGCTGCCGGGCCGGTCAGTTTGTGTACGAATGTTGTGTAGTGACGCACGAAAACGACGAGAAACCACACGAAGCGGTCTTACTGCCGGAGGTGTAGGGACGCGGGGGCGGGGGGAGATACCCGACAATACAACACAACACAACAACACAGTGAATACGGTCTCCGGATTCCAAAGAGTTGAATCGACATGTTCAGCTGACGGTGGCTTCGTGAACATTTTTAAATACCGGCTTCACGATATTCTTGGTTTATTAGTAATACATTCGGGTTTTTGATGGTTAAATCGGCCCTTTTTTCCACCCGTCGTAATCGACACGGTGACTTTGACAAAAAAAAAAAAAAAAAATGAAGCAGATTAAATGAGAAAAGATTGGTTATTCTATAGTGAAAAGTCAGAAGTTTTAGGTGAGCTTCATGAAATAATTGGCGATAATGTCAATTATTCGCGGTTTGGTGAGCGAACGTCTCCCGGACCTGATTTTCAAGAATTCCCCTTCGCGCGTTTTCACAAGTTATGACACGATCCTCCAATGCCGTCGTCTCCCAGGTGTGGTTTCCGTGGCGGGCCGAGTGTACGCGGTCGGCGGGTTCAACAGCTCTCTGCGGGAGCGAACGGTGGACGTGTACGACGGAGCGAGAGACCAGTGGAACGCCCTGTCCAGCATGCAGGAGAGACGCAGCACGCTGGGAGCTGCCGTGTTGGGAGATTTACTGTACGCTGTGGGAGGCTTTAACGGAAGCATAGGTACACAAAACACACGCACGCACACACACACACACACACACACACACACACACACACACACACACACACACACACACACACACACACACACACACACACACACTAAAGACCAGTGGCCATTACTACCACTGGCAGTATCTTAAAAAAGCACAGTCCTCATAGACATATTTAGAGATCTTTGTAAATGTCCGAGAAAATACGTCTTTTTTTTTTTTATTTTATTTTTTTATCACTCTTTGCTTCACGTATTCTCTCGGTTCAAGTCGAGTTTTTCAGGATTATCATTCAACTAATCGCTACTCGTGGAGAAAAATACAAGATGTATAATTCTGGATATTGTGTGGAACTTTAAAGGTCCCATATTTGACACTTTTTTTCCCCCCTAATGTTTTATACACAGTCTTGACATCCGTTTGTGGTTTTAGATCCCAAAAAAACCCCCGTCTCATTATTGCTTTACATCGTCTTTCCTAAGCTTCTCTCTGCAGCTCTACCAACAACAGACTGTTTTGTGTCTGTGTCTTTTAAGGCGCATTGATATCAATGACCATTTCTTCTGACTGACTCTTTTCCGAGTCGTGAATGCTCAGACCAACCACAGGTTTTCTTGGGTCTTGTAGCTCTGCAACAAGGTTAAATGTTGGACAGTGGGACGTGCGTAGGACGGACGGGACATGTGACGTGTGTGTGAGTCTGTGATATTGCAAACATGCATAAAGTCCAAACGGCGCCGTTACTGAATATGGGCTCTGCTTTCTCTGTGGACGGAGCGTTTTCCCTCTTTTGCAGTATTTACACAGCACCAAGACCTGCTTTATAATCAAAGAGGAAATGGAAATCTAAATTTCTACAACATGGGACCTTTTTAAAGCTAAAGTAAATTATAAGTTGGGCAATTTCAAGTTATACTTATGACTCTTCGGGCTTTGATGGCATGATCAGCCGAAAAGAGCTGAACTATGAGACTGTCAATATTCTCCAATCTGTGACGAGCACATCATTATCTTGAATCTTCTTTCCTTCCCGTCTCACCATGTGAGGGCGAGCAGATAAAACTGCTTCCAGTAGCCCTTCCGTCTACTGCAGTGTTAACGGTAAACACAGGAGACGTTTTCCTCTTTTAAAGGATGCAGAACACCCACAGACTGATGCGCAAACACTCTCTACCGTTACTCACGTTTTAGTTTGACTCTCTGCTCCCATTTCCCTTTTTATAAACCGCGTATACAAATCAAGTCTTTCTCACATCCGCGCGCCTCTTTCTTTCTTTGCGTTTTCTCTTTTCAGGTTTGTCGACAGTCGAGGTGTTTAATTATAAAACCAACGAGTGGATTTACGTCGCCTCCATGAACACCCGACGCAGCAGCGTGGGCGTAGGGGTGGTAGATGGTAAGAAGAAAGTCTGCGCGTGTTTGAGTTCAGTTACACTGTGTGGCCTCTTTTTTTTTTTTTTTAATGAAAATCCCCAAATTCAAAAGAAGTAACTTTTTGAATAACGTGTTTGTGTTTGTGTTTGTGTTTGTGTTTGTGTTTGTGTTCGTCTGCAGGTAAGTTGTACGCAGTCGGAGGCTACGACGGAGCATCGCGTCAGTGTCTCAGTACAGTGGAAGAATATGACCCCGTCTCTGATCAGTGGGGCTACGTGGCTGACATGAGCACACGGAGAAGTGGAGCAGGTACACACACACACACACACACACACACACACACACACACACACACACACACACACACACACACACACACACACACACACACACACACACAGGGAATCAAATTTCAATTAAATATATTTTGATTAATCATGTCATTATAATATTAATAGAAATATAACCCGGGTGTAATACATATCAAAAGCCGACATGATCACTTCAGCCTTACACGCGTTTTAAAGTTGAGCGTCGTAGGCAATTTCACATGAAGCAACGACGCCCTCTGGTGGACTGTGAATGCAATTGTAAAAATCCTAAAATGCACAACGTGTAATGCACTTGATTTACAGTCTGCATGAACTGTGCGCACTTTAACAACACACTGAAATGTTTTTATTCAGTTCAGTAAACACTCATAAAAAGCAATTTTGTCAACTTTGAAAACTAGAGCTGTAGTGATGATTAGATTCATCAGAAATCACATAATTTGCTATTTTCATTTTCTCAAATGTGCTGATGTGATGCATTTCTTTATCTTAGTTTATTGTAAACTTTAGCCTGTTAATCAAATAAAACAAGAAATTCCAACACGTATAAGCTACAACAGGCAACTTTCACTCATTTCTGACATTTTACAAAATGAACATGAATTAATAATGTAAATAATTACGAGTAAACAGCTCTACTTGTTTTTTTTTTTCTTTTCTTTTTCTTATCCAGGTGTGGGTGTGTTGGGCGGTCAGCTGTATGCAGCAGGAGGACATGACGGTCCTCTGGTGAGGAAGAGCGTTGAGGTGTACGACCCGCAGACCAACACGTGGAGACTGGTGTGCGACATGAACATGTGTCGGCGAAACGCAGGTCAGACAACGAACACGGGACGCGCAGCATCCATTACAAACTTCAGTTACTGTTTATTTAAACTCTGGAGAAAACCGAAGTGTATTTTAAGGGGACCTGGAATTGATTTATGGTCGTGAGCGGCAGCTAGCCCAGTGGCACCGCCTTAAAAATCTGATGACCTCGGGACTTTTTTTAACCTGCCGTTGGCTTGATTATTAATAAACATCCAGTCAACTGGCTCCACAAGTACCTCAGCGATTTGAAATTAGAACCCATTTTAAGCTCATTTTTGCTCATCAGCCGAAGATCGACTGATATATTAAAGGATTTCTGAGAAAGCGCAATCTTTCAAACTTCACCGTAGATCAGCTGTAGGAGCTAAAAAAAAAAACGACGGAGTTCAAGCTAGGAACAAAATCACGAAGCCGTATAATGTTTCCTGTTTCTTAAATTAAAACCTACAGCTGGATGCAATAAACTCAAGTTGGCTCCAAGGAGACCTCAGTTCTTTCTACTGCGCAATAAAAACAAAGCCGAACCTGTAAAAGCGTCTGTGGGATGTTTACACAGCGGCGGCTGAAAGGCACAACTGAAAAACCCTGAAACGTATGAGCTGTTGAACTCTCTCCTGAAGGTGTGTGCGCCATCAACGGGCTGCTGTACGTGATCGGAGGAGACGACGGCTCGTGCAACCTCTCCTCCGTCGAGTTTTACAACCCGGCCGCGGACAAGTGGAGCCTCATTCCCACCAACATGAGCAACGGACGCAGCTACGCAGGTAAGTCGCCGGCCGAGCCGACGCTGTCCACGTGACGCGGGGGAGAAAGCGACGGGGCGCTGGAGTCCCCGTGTCCGGCCTCACCGTCCGCCGTGTTCTCCTCAACCTCTCCAGGGGTCGCAGTGATCGACAAGCCGTTATGACCCGGGGGGGCCTCGCACGGCGTCTGCCGCGCGCCGGCGGCCGGCTTCGCGGAGACTCGCGCAGACGTCTGAGGCTCGGCGGGGCGCCGGCGGGGGGAGGCGACGCCTCGAAGAGAGGGACGAGATGCCCTCGATCGTCGGCGAACGCGACCGCAGATGAATCCAAGTCTTTTGTATTTTTTTTTTTTATCGTTATTCGGGCGCCAAAACCCAAACCTGATTTCGTTGCTCTTAGAGCGCCGCGAGATCCCGACGTTCACCCGCGGCTGTTGCTCTGGGTGAGAAGCAACAGCCGCGGGGAGGTTTGGGCTTTAAACTGAGGAGTTTTCAAATGCCAAGCACATAACGAGCAGCTGCATCAGCTGTCGGACGAGTCGCCCTGATGAGGACGATGGAAAAGACTTGTCATCGGGGTGGGGGGGGGTGGGGGGGGACTGACTTAGAGGGGCCAAATGGAAGAAGTGCTTTAGATACTCAGCGGTGTGTAACGGCTGCGTTGTTGATGGGCTGCATCAAACCTGAAGAACCGAATACCTTGAAACACCAGCCGTTAAAAAAAAAAAAAAAAAAAAAAACGCTGACTCATCAACTGACCGCACAAAACGCGCTGATTCAGGCCGCCTGACTGCTCATAACATTCACCATGTTGCTGCAATAATGTGCAACACGGATTTGCTGTTGCATAATTTAAAGTCCTGGAAACTCTGGGTGCGCAATGGGAGCCTTTTTTTTTTTTTTTTATTTTTTATTTTTTTTTACTTTATTAGACTTGCCCCCTGTATCTAGAATAGAATAATAATAAAAAAAAAAAACAGCTTATGGCAACTTTTTGCTCAGCTTGATTTTGAGAAATGAATCAAGCTATTTGAATCTTTTGTGGTTAGAAACACACCACAGCTGCCAGGAATTATATTTTGTCAAACCCGGAGGACAGGACGCAGAGAGCTGCAGGACTATATAAAGAATGTATAAAACATCTTATATGCAATTTAAGTGTCATATTTAAATGTCCGAGATTGTTTTCAAAGGGGCTGAGAACCACTGCTGTGGCTTCAGACCCGGGCCAGCTGATCTGATCCGACGCGGTGGGACACTACTGATGCACTGATCACTTGCACTGACTGATAACGGATCGGCCGGCCGGACGCCCGCCCCGTCTCTCTGACTGACCAACCAACTGGATCGCTGACCCGCTGTCCGACAGACGGCCGCTCAGCTGTCTGTCTCCGTCGCCGATCGAACTCACGGGAGCTTTTAAACTCAACACTTAAGGGCCAATCATTTCATCAGAAATTGTAAAAAAAAAAGCGAACGTGGCAGTTGTGATGACCGGTTTTTAAGGATTTATAACAAACTAAAACGGATGAATTGTCTCGTTGTCGAAGGACCTGTGTCAAAATGCACTGTAGGAATTCAACTGTAAAATAATCATCTAAAAGATTTTATTTATTGTTTTGGTTCATTCGATCGCACCGCAGTGAGATTCTCTTCATTTTCTCAGTCCGATCATGTCCCGTTTTGAGCCCTCGTCGCATCCATGTAGATGACGGCGGGTGCGTTTTAGATGTAGTTACTCCGTTAACTGACCGGTGCCATGGCTTTGAAGACAACAAGGTCATAGAAGCTGTTTTGTGAAATATTTTTTTTCGATCTTTTTTTTTTTTTTTTTTTTTTGTTGTGAAGTTACTGGATGAGATCGGCTGATTTCAAAACCCTCGGACAAGTTTATAAAATACTAACACTGTTGTGCTGGTAAATTCTTTAGTCCCATCCACGTTACACACTTTCAGGTTGATGAGGGGGGGGGGGGGGAGTTTTCACGTCTTCCATGGTCTCCTGATTTAAAACTTCCGACTTGAAACTTGCTCGAGACGGTGTCGGTGATCACTGTGAATATTCCTTCTTTTTTTTTTTATTTTATTTTTTTATTTTTAAGAGAATAAAGCCGCCTCGGCAGGACGAGGATTGTCTGGAGTTTTAGTTGGAGGTTTTAATAAGGTAACTCTTTTAATGTCAATATGTCCAAGAGACAAGCAAAAGGTAAATGATTGTGTGTTATTGAAATGATAATGTGGCATTAGCAGCTTTAGTTTCGAGCCAGAATTCCTGTCCAGCGTTTTAAAACTATTTATTTTTTGCAATTTCTCACATCGCAGACACTCAACAGGTGAAATGTGACGCCGTTTGTCTTTTTTTTTTTTTTTTTTTGGTTCAAACTGCAGCCTATTCACCGTTCACCGACATCTCTCTTAAGCAAACTCAAGTCTGGCGGTGTTTAAATTGTTCATAAAAAGCATTTTTCAGTCTTAAAAACACTGTTTTATTACAGACGATAATCAATAATAACTTATAAACTATATGCAGTTTTTTGTGGATGGGCTAAAACTAAAAAAAACAACAACAACTGAAACCACCTGTATGGATGATGTTCAAAGTCAAATTCTTGACAGAATAATTCCACCCGAAGCTCCATTTGTAGTCACGATGATGAGCAGCTAATAAATGGAGCTTGAAGTGAAGTTTTCCGGATGAATAATGTTCTTACCGAGTGAAGATGTTATATTTTTTAATATAAACTGTGGATGTCGTGAACGAAATCGGTTGATATTGTGAGTTCATTAACTCGTGTGGTTTGTGACTTCTTGAAGGTGTTTCGATGTATGAGCAGGTGATTTGTACAATTTTATTAACACAAACTAAACAGGGTTTTACTTTGCAAAAAAAAAGCTGCTGACAAACTTGACTCCTGTTTTGTTGTCTGAAAGTGTAAAATGACGCATTTAGCACTTTGGTGTGTGTGTGTGTGTGTGTGTGTGTGTGTGTGTGTGCGCGCGCACGTGTGCTCGCTTCTCATGGATGCGTTCAATGCCCGAGTAAAGTTGCTGTTGATCACGTAAACACGGGGATTTTTTATTTTTTTTTCCCCTCAAAGTCACGACAGAGACCGATTTCATTCAGCAGTTATGTCCTCGTCTTTTTCATTTATCTTCTTCCAAAGACACAGCAGGTCGTTTGTACAAATGTAAACAGAAGGAGGGCAAATAATAAAATCAAATAAACAAAAACATACTGTTGCATTTGAAAGACAACGTGGAACTGCACTTCATTTTTTATTTTTTTTTTTTTTTTTTTTTTTTAAGAAGACTCAAAATTCCCATTTACAATCAAATAATAATAATTGTGCTCTTCCTCCTAAAAAAAAAACTTTTTTTTTTTGAGAGGTTCCAAACTTACTGAATGATATTTGGTGTATGAAAGTCTTGGTTGTTATCGGTTATAAATTGTTTTATCACCAAAAACAAAGATCCAAAGTAGGCAGTTCCTATGTGGGCGTGGTCTGTAATGCTTTGATTGACAGGTGCAATTAGCACAATTAACCGACTTCTACATGGTGCTGAACGACAATGGACCATGTGGCTGAATTCTTCCATCATAAAAATGATTGTTTAGAAAGGTAAGTGTATAAAGAACAGTTAACACTGACCTGAAAGTTTTTTTGTTTTTTTCATGTTTTCCGTTCCAGTAATTAGCAATTAATTGATTATCATGGTGAAAAAACTCCTATCATTATTATCATCCTAACATTCATAATATAGATATATTTCCATCTATCAGTGATAGTTATCAGTAATTCTTTAGGTTCGTAGGTTTCCGAAGTAGAATGAATAAACAATGCAAAGTTTGTCCTGGTGAGCATCGTCAATAGGACACCGATATACTATACAATGACACTTTTTTTTATATTTTGGACGACATGCTATAGTATGACTTTTTATATATATATTGGACGACATGCTATAGTATGACTTTTTATATATATATTGGACCACATGCTATAGTTTGACTTTTTTGTAGATATATTGGACGACATGCTATAGTTTGACTTTTTTGTAGATATATTGGACGACATGCTATAGTATGACTTTTTTATATATATATTGGACGACATGCTATAGTATGACTTTTTTTAATATATATTGGACGACATGCTATAGTATGACTTTTTTTTAATATATTTTGGACGACATGCTATAGTATGACTTTTTTTATATATATATTGGACGACATGCTATAGTTTGACTTTTTTGTATATATATTGGACGACATGCTATAGTATGACTTTTTTGTATATATATTTTGGACGACATGCTATAGTATGACTTTTTTTTTAATATATTGGACGACATGCTATAGTTTGACTTTTTTTTATATATATTGGACGACATGCTATAGTTTGACTTTTTTTTAATATATATTGGACGACATGCTATAGTATGACTTTTTTTTAATATATTTTGGACGACATGCTATAGTATGACTTTTTTTAAAAATATTTTGGACGACATGCAATAGTATGACTTTTTTTTAATATATATTGGACGACATGCAATAGTATGACTTTT